>NW_020528127.1:0-28918 GCF_003368295.1 Carassius auratus
TAGGAATATTACAAGTAGCTACAAATAACATTCCAGCAACATGCAGAGTGCAAATTAAGTACAAAATAATCCAATAATGTAATAATCCCAAAAACAGACGTCCCTTGAGTGAAAAAGAAGCCTAGAATAATGGACAGGCCAATGCATTCTAAAATTGGCTGCTGTCAACTTTTTGTGCTTTCTCTGCTGCTTCTTTTCTGGAAAGAACGTCATGCACACACTAATTCATGCGTAAATCTGTGCGAAAATTACACAGATGTTTTTTCTTGCTACAAACACATGCTCTGCCATCTGCGGTTGTGTCTGCTTAAAGTATTACAGTGTAATCATGAATGAAATATAAACACACGGTTCATATGTTGAAATAAGCCTCTTTAGATCAGGGTTTGTCTGCCTGGAAGCAGCTTCAAGCCAAGTTACATTTACACTAACTTTTTTGGTGCATATGCTTACAATTTACGTATAAAAAAAAAAGAAAGAAAATAATAATAATAATATTAATTAGAAAACAATTGGCCAAGGGCAAACATTGCAAAAGCATTAATTAAAATGAAAATATGCATACAATACAATGTGCATTTATTATTTTTAGTCTAAGATATTTTTACTATGGCTTAAAAAATAAAAACATAATAATCCCTAGTGGAAATATTCAGGAACCTGAATCCTAATTCCTTATGATTGCCATTCCTAAGTCATATTGAGTATAGCTGTTTCTGCTCTGAATTCACAGTGTGACTGAAGAGTGAATGTAATTTCTTGGCTGGATTATGACTGACAGACAGGATGAGTGGCACACATCTTATCTTCACTGCACCGGCGAGAGAGGGCTGCTGACACACTGGATTTTGCAAAGGAGCCACTGATACATTCTTAATGGTTTTTTGCTTAATTCGAGTCAGGCTTGGCTGGTCGGGTGCAGCAGATAATGGCAAACTGCAGACATTCTTAATAGACTTACAGAGTTTTGATTTCAGGGAATTCAAATCCATTAACTTGAACACCATCTTTCGCATCAGCCTCCGATGAGAATGAGGGTGAGGGAGGTTAAAAAAAAACAATAAATGTAGAAGCTCATTACATAATCAGACCATCACAAATACCCTGAATAATTGAATTACAATTAAACATACTATCATTGTGATTATGGTCTAAATGAGGGCTGTCATCGTAATTACATCTATTTTGTGAGGCATTCTACGAGTGTTTCCTTAGGATGGTTGCAGAGATGCCTGCAACGTTGTCTCCTAGTTCTTGCATAAAAATAATCAATCTAAATCTATATCTAATCAAAAGAATGATATATGTTGGGAGCAGCAGGGAAGAATTTATATAAGCCCCTGAATTTAAATATAAATGGGAACAAATCTGTGCAAAACAAAGAAGGTGTATGAGTCAAATAATAAGGCAGTTTATTTCCTCCTGGAAACTGTGTACTGTGCTGCGCGGAAATGAAATATTGTTTCCTTTGTCATCACCATTATTTCACAGGCTTCAAATTAAATCCTCCTCCCTGTTTGGCTCTGCTGTTTAAAGAGAATAAAATGGAGGAAAGTTTCTCTGAAAAATAAATGTATTCTTAATTATCCATCCTCGGAAGTGAACATGCAAAAGCTGTTTTTTTTTCACTCTCTCTCTCTCTTAAAGGAGCCATTTTCTTGTTGCATATTGTAGCAATTCATATTGAGTCACATTAAATGTATTATGTACCTCGAATGTCTCCTGTACCTATAATGTTGTTTTGCATGACAACTTTCCAATCACTAAAAGCTGAACTGGACTTGACCCTGTTCTATAAAAAACCTTTCATGACAATTTCTCACTCACTCTCTCAACTTTAGATGTAAAGGTCTATCTATTATTATTATTATTCTATTGTTTTTTTTTTGCTACTGTACCTTTAGAATGATCCAAGATTCACATGAAATAGACAACAACAAAAACTGTCACACTGTTAAAATTTAGTGAGGTTTATATTACAAAAAAATATAGTTTGCCAATGGGGTAAATGTTTTCAGAATTAGAATCAGAAAGATCTTTATTGCCAGGTATGATTACACATAAGAGGAATTTGTTTTGGTGTCAGCTTCCACCACACAAAAAGATCATAGTGACAAGACACAGATAACAAAAATAGAATAAGTATATAGGAAATAACAATATACAAAAATAAATAAATAAAATACACAACATACGAATAGAAAATAGATAGCATTTTTGTGTACGGGTATGCTATTTACAAATGCAAGGAAATGTGAATAAGAAGTATAGTGTGATAAATAAATAAATAATGCTGTATATTTACACATTTATTGCCAAGGTAACTGTTCATGAGAGGATTACCTGAGGGAAGAAAACTGTTCTTATGTCTGGCTGTTCTGGTGCTCAGTGATCTGTATGATATGTGATATGTCAACAGTTCAAAGAGGAATGGTCTGGGTGTGAGGGGTCCAGAATGAGGGGTGTACCAGTGATTTGCTTCAGCAGTCCAGATTATCCACTGCAGTCTTCTAAAGTCTGATTTGGTAGCTGAACCAGACAGTTATTGGAGTATTCAGTTACTGCAGAGTAGAACTTTATCAGCAGCTCCTGTGCAGGTTGAACTTCCTCAGCTGCGAAGGAAGTACAACCTTTGCTGGACCTTTTTAGCAAAGTCAGTGTGGAATTCCAACTTCAGGTCCAGAGAGATGGCGGTGCCTAGGAACTTGAATGACTCCACAGTTGCCACAGCGCTGTCAGGACATCAGACGTCCAGCTCTTTAACTTACTGTCGGTAAGCAGACTCATCATTGTCTTGGATGAGGCCAGTAAGTAACTTCAGGAGCTTGACACAGGGATCCTTTGCAAGGCAGAAGAGAAGACCAGTGGGGAGATCACACCTCCCTGAAGAGCTCCAGTGTGATTTTGGCCTGTGTATACAAGACTCTGGCCCCACTCCTGTAGGCATCTTCTTTGGGCTGAAAGAGCTGTCTGAGTTTTGCAGTGAACCATGGTTTGTCGTTGTTGTAAGTTAAATTAGTTTTTGTAGGAATGCACATGTCCTCACACAAACTGATGTTACAGTCTCTGTGAGCTTGTCCAGATCGGTGGCAGCAGCTTAAAAAAACACTCCAATCAGTGCAGTCGAAGCAAGCTTGTAAATCCCACTCTGCTTTATTAGTCCATGTTTTTACAGTCCTTATTACCAGGTTTAGCTGGTAGGAAATGTAATGTGCTGTCTGTTGTTTTTGGCAGTTCATTTGAGAGATTTCCTTTATCAAAGTCCCAATGAATGATTATAGCAGAGTCCTGCTTCCTTCAGCCAGGTTTCTGTGAAACAGAGCAGCAGAGTTTTTTATTCGGGAGAGCAGAAGTTTGTCCGTTTTGTTGGGTAGAGAGTGGAGATTCTGCAGTGGATGCTAGGCAGTGTTCTAAAGCCGTGCTGTCAGAGCTTGACGAGCATGCCGGTGTTCTGTAGATTTGTCTTACCCTATCAGATTTTGCTACCTCCCATTAAAACAGTGGGTAGTATAATTCGACAACGAAAAACGATACTGTAAAGTTATGGTTTATTAACATCTACTACAACCCTAAACCTACCCTTACATCAATGCAAATACAGTAATTGTGTTATTTTTGCGGTTGTAGCTAAAAAGGATACAGCTATTATAATTTTCGGGAATGAGTTAAACATAAATTGTAACCATTAATCTCCAAGTACAGCATCCCTGGGAAGCCCAAGCAAAGATGATTGGACTCCGAGATGAAAACACAACTCTTCCTCTTCTCTGTCGGAGCGCAACAAGACCACACCCCCTTTTTTGTGTATTCATGTGGGCGGAGGATAGTCAAAATACTGTTTTAGTGACTTCACTACTGCAGGAACTAGAGGGATGTAGTCCAAACAAGTCGTTTTTGGAAAGTGAATTCAGTTAAATAAAATATCTCGCTTGGCATTGAACTTTGAGCTTTAGAATATTACAGATATTATTTATACTCTAACAACAACATTACACACTAACTAAAGTTTAAAACATGGGATCACGAAGAATGGGACTTTTAAAAAAAACAAAGGAGCTCATCACATTAAGTCATCAACTTTTTTGAAGTTGCAAGCAAAACAAAGATTAACTGAATTCAGACTCCAACTAAAACTGCGCTTCGGCCAGAAACGAGCCGGATTGCATCGCATGGTCCTCTTATGAGAATGTTTCATGCTGAAACCATTTAAGTGTGACCGAATTTAAAAGGAAACTCTGCTGTGACCGGTCTTCCATTAGGCTGCTTTCGGATTTCCAATAAAGGCTTCTAAATGTTTCAGTATTGGCTGATTCTGGGACATAATCACTGACTTTAATTAAAAGCTGTGAATGTGCATCGACGTGCGCACACATTGAGCCTGCGGAAAAGCTATTTAAAAATCCTAATGGAATAAATAATTTTCTTCATTTGCAAATGGCTCCAACAAGGGATGAGCAGCTTTGCATGAACACTTCATCATTCTGTGTGATTGTTTGACAACAGGCCTCTGTTAGCCGAATCACCAGCGGACTTCATGGAATGATTTAAACAGCATGACCAGTTATAAACTGTTCACTGTCACTGAATTGACAAATCCATCTATAGAGTCTGGGATGTAGAACCAAATGTTGAGCTATAGGACTAAAAATCCCAGGTTAAAATCATCTTTCGCCTGGAGTAAAACAGCATTGCACTTAACCATTTAATGGTATAAAATTCATAACATTTTATGTAAACTATGATTTAAAAAATGGAGTTGATACGTTTTTAGTTTTTATGTTTTTGAAAAGAAGTCTCTTATGCCTACCAAGGGTGCAATTACCTGATAAAAATCACAGTGAAACAGATATATTTTGAATTATTACAATTTTAAAGCTTATACATTTTCATATGAATTTCCCGCACTATTTCTCCAGTCTTCAGTGTCACATGATCATTCAGAAATCATTATAAAATGTTGAGTTGCTGCTCTAAAACATTTATTTCATTTCGTAATATTCTTGTGAAAACCAGGATACATTTCAGTATTTACTGGAAATTAGGAAGCTCAAAAGAACAGCATAATATTTCTTATTTAAGTACATATAAAAATGTATACAAACAAAAATTCTTATGCTTATATGTGCCAATTTACATAACTACTGTACTACCAAAACAAATCAAAACTACCGTTTCTTTAGTTTGTGTTGGCTAGCTATCAAAACCTCAAATGCAAGTACAACCTAATAATGATATTTACTGGTTATGATCAGTTATGGCTTATGAATGCAGCTGCTAATTGGACCATAAAAACCAGCCAACCCCTTGATAACTGAATCCAGTAGGAATCAAACAACTGTGCATTGTTTATATGAGCGACTGCCTCCAAGACTGACCATGGCAATTGAGTTGGTAGGATATAAAAAACCTGCCTTACCAATGAGGTGTACTTATTATTTATTGTACCTCTTCCTGTATTCATTACAAATTCCCTAGTACAACATATTATGGACATAAAAACACATGCACAACCCTGACGGGTGACCTACTATTTGAAATACGAAAGTGAAAATAAATAAAATCCAAATGACAGTGTGATTGCGCTCTCGACGGACAGCTGCCCTCTTTCTGTGTTTATAGTCATGCAGTCATTGTCCATGTGAGAGGATAATAAAAGATCAGGGCCAGAAGAGTCCATAAAATATGAAAGCATGCTGTGCACTTCACACACATTTATGGAAATACATTCAATAGGCCAAACCACCCAGATTTACTCTAGTGACATTGCAAATGCTTTAAAATGATGTACCTGTAACACAAATTAAAGTCACGTTCTCCCTGAGAGCAGTTTTAGTGCTGGAGGTCACAGGTCCCTGGGCTGTATATGTGTTCATGCCACTGGACACACAATGACCAAAGCTTTTGAAAAACTGTTTACAAATGAGATGTACTGCCAGTGAAAACAAGATGTCATTAGGTCAGGCCATTTCCTTGCAGCTAAAATGAATACTTTGCAGGGGGTTAGCATTTGTATATACAATAGATTGTAGTAGTGCATAATGTATCATATCATGAACAAGATGATTATCAATGCATGAGTCAAACTCGTGAAGACTGTTAACAATTTCTGGCAGGCATGTTATTCGTTTTTTGTATTATATCCCTGCATGTGGGGAGAGACAAATCATATAGAACAGCGAAATCACTCAGCAACATGAACTTCTCCATCTGGCTGATGCTCGACTGCAGTATCTCACAGGAGACGGATCACATCAGCTCCAGCATCTGCACTCCTATTGGTAGTCACCACACTGCATCACTGCTCATTTTCATAATGTTACCATTGACTGGGCACCCATACTTAATGTTGCTGACATTTCATAAAGGACAAACAAGTGTTAAGGCCTGTTCACACTAAGAACGATAATTATAAAGATAATGACAACAATAAATATATTAGCATCCACACCAGTGCGCGATTTAAACATTCTGTTTTTCATAAGTGCATGCTGCAGTTTTTTGTCTGCCACTTAAACTGCTTGAGCTCTTTAAAGCAGGATAAACTCTGATTGGCTGTCACTGTTCTGATCAGCTGGAACAAAAAAAAATTCTGAAAGTGATCACAACAATATCGTTTGTTTCTTCATTAGAATTGATTCGGAGGAGTTTACATCACTTGCTCTGCAGTGGATCCTCTGCAGTGAATGGGTGCCATCAGAATGAGAGTCCAAAAAGCTGATAAATTCATCACAATTATCCACAAGTAAAACATGTAATCCACAAACTGCACGCTTATAAAGACCAAATTCTTTATTAAGTCATCTTTAAATTCAAACTGTTGCTTCCAGCTGAAATATGATTCCCCTATCGATAATATTGCTTTCTCCAGTGAAAAAGCCATCATATCAGGAGAGAGATGCACAGTAAAAGCACTGTCTACAGTCAAAAACAAAACTATTCTATACAAATATGTCAGTGGATTTTGATGGACTTTTCCACTGGAAGAAACATTATTATGGATTATGGACTTGTGTTTTGGTCTGAAGTGACAGTTTAATGTGATCTAATGATGGATTTGTTTCTTACAAACAACATAGCTTTTTCAATTATTAGGCTGGATTTGTGTGGATTACTTGTGGATTATTGTGATGTTTTTATCAGCTGTTAGGACTCTCATTCTGACGGCACCCATTCACCGCAGAGAATCCATGGGTGAGCATATTTCTGATGAAGAAACCAACCCATCTACATTATGGATGGTCTGAGAGTAAGTCAATTTTCAACAAAGTTTCATTTCAGGCTGAACTTTTCCTTTAGTGTTTACTCGAAACATTGAGTTGAATTGTTCTTTAAGGTCTGGACACTGTACATATACATCCATAAATCCTGAAAGATGGGAATCTGATGCCCTATTCAAATTGCATCCAGCACAGACTGTGGGATTGTTTGCTCTGTTACCTGATTTGCATAATTCCTTCAGAGCACTGGGTACTAAAACAGCACAGCCAGCTACAAATAAACAGCGCTATCAGTCGGCACAGTTCATTCCTATTGAATTCTCCCCGTGGTTTTATCTTTTTACAAGTGTCAGATTGAAAAGCATTCATCTTTAGACAGCGTTCCGTTCACCATAATTAGCATCTCTCACACTCCAGCCTGCCACTTTTTTTCACCAGTGATCTTTCATGTAGAGCATGGCCCTAGGTGACAAAACTTGCAGAGATTAATTAGTTTGAATGGATCAGTGGGCAATGGGGTTCAGAGACTCCAAAATGAATTCAGCTATTCAGTATCTGCTTCCAAGACAGGAGTAGACAGGAAAGAAACTAAGACAGCAAGAGTTTCAAAGCTTTGTTTTATATTCAGTTATACACTCAGTGCTTTGTTTGCAGCACTTATAGTCAAATATTATTTTATGTTCTTAGCAAAAAAAAATTCTACTCACTGGTTACAATAATGTTGTCCATTCAAACTGCCACTGTTTGTTGATCAATCTTTAACATTCATCAGTTGCCTTTCTCTTGTACTGAAAATTCTTTGAGACCATAAAATGAGTAATTTGCACTGCCAAAAGCTTAAAATAAATTTTGACCCCCCCCCCCCCCAAAAAAAAATATCCAAAAGCCTTTGAAACAAGATAAAATTTACTTGAAAAGCAACGCTGCATAAAATAAATAGATATTGCAAGATGCTATGGATTGGATACTTCACAAAAGCCTATTTTGCAAAATATTGCATTCATAAAGTTTAAAGAGTTGCTGAGTTTAGTGCAGACACAATCTTAGGCTGGGAATCATAATATAATCCACATAAATTTAAGCAAGTAAATAAATATTCTAACATTCTAACTATTTGCCAATATGCATTCAATCCATAGCTAATTTGTCAAACCATTTTCTGAATGGTCACAGTGAGTGCTGCATTTTATGTTCCTTGATCAAGATAATAACAGATTTAAACTAAATATACTATTTGCTAAACAGTATGCTCTAAAATGGGCTCTGCTCTAGTTTTGCCTTATTTTTTAAAGAGAGAACCAAATACGTTATTTGTGCTGAATGGACTATTTATTTTTTGTTTTTGTATAAATAAACACAACCCAATGCAAATTCATCCCTAATGAGCTGTTCATTTTGGAGGATGAATCCAGAGCATATTAAATCTATTATTCAAATCAGAAGAAAAAAACATGATATATGGCCTCTTATGTGATATAAAGAAAACAAACTTAAAACACAAACACTAAAGCTTTGTATTGTATTGAAGCAACTGACCTTTAAAAAGATCATTACATTTTGTCACCTGAGCAGCCAACTATAGCAGGATTATAAAACATCATTCAGAATGTATTACAATTTATATGACTAATACCATTAAGATGCACTTTTCAATGTAAGTATATAAACTCTATACACATATACATTATAAAAAAATATATCTTTTTTAAAATAGTGCTTGTATATAAAAAAAAAAAATGTTTAAACAATGTAGTTCAGATATACACACAGCAAATAATTTAGGATATTGTCTGCAGCCTTTCATCTAGAGTCAGCTTATCCCATTCCACAAATGGTCAAGTTTGGATTTTGATAGGAGAAACTGATCCTAGACCAGCAGCAGTTACAGGCAGCTTCATTAAGCAGTCGAGTGAGCTAATTCTAGCAAAATCTCCTGAGGATGGTTTTTGTCCTATTCATTTTCTCCTCATACTTGGCAAGTCATTTTAGGACGGACGGCACAGTATGTCACTGCCCCCTAATGCCCAGCCCTGGAGCATGACCCTGGCATTAGCTCAGCTTTCAGAAACAAGAACTAGTTTACTGGGGATGTGATTAGAAGTGCAAAGTTGTGAATGTCTGACTTTCCTAATACTCTGCCCTACATTTAGCATGAGGAGTGAGACTCCTGAGGGTTTTGTAAAGTGAGAGTCATGTCAGTACACTGAGGTGGCAGTCTGATGGTGTCGAGATAGAGTGACTTACACCGTTAATGAGGATGAGAGATCAGGGATGGGAACCTGAAAGCCCTTTGGCACTGTTGCATCTGTTGTAACCATCTCTCTGTCTCTCCCCAATTGTATATGACAATTACCTCCTGCCTTCAAACCAGGTTCACTTGTCACCAGTTATGTATTTGAGACTTAGGAAGACAAGTTAAAAGACAAAAAGGGAAGGCATGCGTGCATATGATATAGCAAAAAAACCTGGCCCCAATATAAAGACACTGTATCAGAGAGAATAAGAGATTCCTGGGATTGTTGCATGGGGTGGCAATTGTTTCACAGCTGGTGCCTGCGTTAGAATAATAATCCAGCTCATAGTCTAGTGTGATTCAGACAAAAAACCCACTAAATCCGCCTTGTTATCATCCTTTACTGGGTGGAACAAACAAGGGCTTTGCATGCACTTTGATTTAGTATCTTTACATTCAGTGCACAAGGTTTTACAACACACTTCTATCTGTCCATCCATCATTCCATCCTTCCAACCATTATTCCATCCTTCCATCAATCATTCAATTCATCCATCACCATTTTTACAGTAAAGCGTTTTCTTTAAAAATGGCATTTTAAAATGAAAACTTTCCTCGTCCAACCTTGCATTTTCACTGCGTTTCTGAAACGGTCTCCGTCCACTCTACACAGCTGAAAACGCAGGTCACATGACCATTAATGCAGGTACAACAATGAGCATAATGCTACTGCTTACAAGGTTACGCAGAGAGAATGTGGGCAGCCACGCCATGGTTTTCAAAAGTGTCTGTTTTGGTCCGTTTATACTTAAACGCTACCCTGGAATTTTCCAACTAAAATGGGGTCTGCAGCATTTTCAAGGGTCAAAAATGCCAGGGTAATGTAAACGATAGGCCTAACTGTAGCAAAAGTTCTGCATTTTAAAACGAAAAAACACTAGTGTAAACTTAGCCTTAATCGCTCCCATGTTATTCCAAACCTGTATTACTTTATTTTCTTCAGCAGAAACCAAAACAACATTTTATTAATATCCATTTGGGTGAACTCAATATGATGGGAAAACTATATATGTATATATATATATATATATATATATATATATATATTTTTTTTTCCCTGACAAACATCCCCTATAGTCTAAACTCAAAGCTCCCTTAGAGTTTCAAAGATCTCAACAATATTTTTAGACTGTGATAACGTGTCAAGATACCAATGTCTGCCAGAATCGGATGCAACCGGTTCTTGACTCGAGAACGAATCAGTCTTTCGTTCGTTATCTGGTTGGTTCGGTGTTAATCTTCACTTCTCTCTTCACAGCAGTTCAGTCACTGTACTGTTTGAGTGCATGAATTACTCTGGAATATTGGTTTGTTTTAACTCAGAGGGAGTGTCAGCCACATTAAAAAAGTGAAAAGCTTACATTTGTGGATTAATGCTTATTGGAGACTTGAACAGTTTCAAACGATTCGAGTTTGATTTGTTGAATTGGTTCAAGAAGAACCGGTTAAATCGAATGATTCTAATCTGTAGTGTTGTGAACGCACTCACAACAGACCCGGTAAAGAAGACAATGCTGAATAAAGTTGCAGTTTTTGTTATTTTTGGACCAAAATATATTTTTGATGCTTTTCTAACTGACCCTCTGATGTCACATGGACTACTTTGATGATGTTTTTCTTACCTTTCTGGACATGGACAGTATACCGTACACACAGCTTCAATGGAGGGACTGAGAGCTCTCGGACTAAATCTAAAATATCTTTCTGAAGATGAACAGAGGTCTTACGGGTTTGGAGCGATAAGAGGGTGAGTCATTAATGATATTATTTTCA
Source organism: Carassius auratus (assembly GCF_003368295.1). NCBI lineage: Eukaryota > Metazoa > Chordata > Actinopteri > Cypriniformes > Cyprinidae > Carassius > Carassius auratus. The sequence continues at coordinate 11,284 of NW_020528127.1, forward strand.
TTTTTGGGTGAACTAACCCTTTAAGAACTGAAGATTTTTATGCATTCGCCAGGTCTTGAAATGTCTAATAAGTGTTAAAAAGAACATTGTATTCCCAGATGATTAAACTGTAGGTTTTCCTTCTCTCGCCTTTTTTTAATGGTTTCCTTTTTATCTCAAAGCAAATTAGAGCAAATAAATCTCACAGATAACTGCGTATGCTAATCAGTCCAGCTTGATGTATTCAGCCATCCCACAATTTGGGTTCTCCACATGAAAACTAAGGTCCACTAGGTGTGTAATTAATATCACATGAAAGTGAATCTGCAGGCTCATACATCACAGTAAAGCCACTGGGTTAGCAGGTTAATGCGTGCAGTGTCTATATCCCACTGAACTGTTTTAAGTTTGTAGCTAGGATGACATTTTTTAAAAGAACTACAATTAAGTAAAATCTTTTGTCTAAATAAGCTGTTATTTTTTGTTTCTTTCAAAAAAGCAGGCCTTAATTACAAATGAACTCTGAGCATCACAAACTGAAATTTCCAAATACCACACTGTGTGAACAAATGATGGATCCTTTCTTGATAAACTGATAAGAATGAAGGATCCTTTGTTGATAAACTGATCTTAGAATATTAGAATACTGTGAAAAGGTTCAATATTGAAGACACCTGGTGCCACACTCTAATCAGCTAATTAGCTCAAAACACCTGCAAAGGCCTTTCAATGGTCTCTCAGTCTAGTTCTGCAGGCTACACAATCATGGGGAAGACTGCTGACTTGACAGTTGTCAAAAAGATGACCTTTGACACCTTGCACAAGGAGGGCAAGAAACAAAAGGTCATTGCAAAAGAGGCTGGCTGTTCACAGAGCTCTGTGTCCAAGCACATTAATAGAAAGGCGAAGGGAAGGAAAAGATGTGGTAGTAAAAAAGTGTACAAGCAATAGGTATAACCAGGGGCGGATCTGGAAAAATATTGATGGGGTGGCGAGAAGGGGGCAGGAATTTTTGAGGGGTGGCAACATATGGCAGACGTATATATACTGAATTTAGTCACAGTTATCACAGTTTGGTGATAAATATATGTGCACACTACAAAAGGACACAGGCTGTCATTTACAAACTTAATCTCATGCAATCAATGTCTTGCATTTGAAACAGTTATAACAAACATTACAAACATATAAGGAATAAGTGACCATACCCCATAAGCACCACCACACTCACTAATGCATACAGTATGCATCAACATGTAATTAAGAGCATTATAAAAGGTTCAGTGTTATCAATATGTCAATTTATTATAAGAAACACAAGACTTTAATAGCCAATGACATTTACATATGGGGAGACTCAACTGATTTTCTACTGTTTAGTGTTAATCATCATCTAACTCAACCAGTCAAGAGCTAGATTTAGCCTTAGATGTTATATGAATATGGTCTCTGAAGCATAGGTTTTATTAGCTGACAATAATAATAAATAAATAAACATTATAGGCACAAATACAAATGTACTTTTAAAAATTGTTTTTGAAATATATATGGTGTTATTGTTTTGGCAAGCTTAAATTAAAACTTCTATGAAAACTTGTGTGATATTCCTTTAAAATAATGTTTTATTATATATTTTTTAAGTATATTTTAGCTCTGCAATTTCTTACATATTTCTTTGAGTTAGACCAACCTTTTCTTTGGGTGGAGTTGTAGAAGAAATTTCTGTGTTTTTTTTAAATTAACTATTATTATTTAGCTAATAGGCCTTCTTTGAAGTAGTATGCAATACTCTACTGTGCAAATAATGTACTATATTTCTGTTTGAATTTTTCAAGTTAATACAGAAATTTCATTTGACAGGCTGTCCATAAAAGGACATTTCCGTTTCTTGTCAGTCTGTGTATTACGATACGAATGATGACATAGTTTTATCAATGAAAATGGGTGAAATCCTCATAGCGCACTGACCTGCACATTGTAGCATACAAGTCATGCATCAATATAGTGAAGAGCTGAAAACACCACGCGTGCTTCAGTGTGTGTGTGTGTGTGTGTGTGTAGTAGAGCACACATTCCCAGAACGTGTATAACAAACCTTAAGGGTTCCATAAGCAGGATTATGTTTGCCCCCCTTCAATTGATGATGGAAAAAAACCTACTATACGCGGGAAAAAATAACTTATCAAATAAAAAACTAAATGAAAATTGTATCATTTCAATCCATTGTAGCCGACATTTACCGTGGCTATAAGTTTTATCGTCCAAGCACGCCACGCCCGGACATCGCCACGACGAATCATTTGAGTCAGTTCGGGAGTTCGAATCGGGTTCGCGAATCATTTGAGTCAGTTCGAGAGTTCAAAGCGGGTTCGCGAATCATTTGAGTCAGTTTGGGGATCGCGAATCATTTGTATCAGTTCGGGAGTTCGTAGCGGGATCGCGAATCATTTGAGTCAATTATGGGGATCGCGAATCATTTGAGTCAGTTTGGGAGTTCGATTGGTTCGCGAATCATTTGAATCAGTTCGAGAGTTCAAAGCGGTTTCGCGATCATTTGAGTTCGGAGCGGGATCGGAGCGGGATCGCGAATCATTTGAGTCAGTTTGGGAGTTCGGATTGGTTCGCGAATCATTTGAATCAGTTCGAGAGTTCAAAGCGGTTTCGCGAATCATTTGAGTCAGTTCGGGAGTTCAAAGCGGTTCGCGGATCATTTGAGTCAGTTCGGGAGTTCCAAGCGGGAGCGGGAATCATTGAGTGAGTTATGGGGATCGCGAATCATTTGAGGTCAGTTTGGGGGATCGTAATTTTCAAATTGGCCATAACCTTTAATTCGTTGCTGCCAACTGGTGGCAGCAGGGTGGCAAATGCCACCCTATGCCACCCTGGTAGATCCGCCCCTGGGTATAACTGCACCTTGGAGAGGATTGTGAAACAAAACCCATTCAAAAATGTGGACTGCAGCTGGAGTCAATACTTCAAAAACCACTTATGCAAGACATGGGTTTCAGCTTTCGCATTCTTTGTGTCAAGCCACTCTTGAACAACAGACAGCGTCAGAAGTGTCTAAAGACAAAAAGGACTGGACTGCTGCTAAACAATGCAGAAGAGCTGAAGGCCACTATCAGAGCCACCTGGGCTCTCATAACACCTGAGCAGTGCCACAGACTGATCGGCACCATGCCACGCTGCATTGCTGCGGTAATTCAGGCAAAAGGTGCCCCAACTAAGTATTGAGTGCTGTACATGCCCATACTTTTCAGTTGACCAAGATTTCTAAAAATCCTTTCTTTGTATTGGTCTTAAGTAATATTCAAATTTTCTGAGATACTGAATTTGGGATTTTCCTTAGTTGTCAGTTATAATCATCAAAAAGAAATAAACATTTTAAATATATCAATCTGTGTGTAATGAATGAATATAATATACAAGTTTCACTTAGTGAAATAATAAACTTTTTGATGATATTCTAATTACTTGCTGAACGTGGGTTTCTTTAACATTAAAGGGGGGGGGGGGGGGGGGGTTGGAAGTTGTGACATTACCGTGAGGAAAAAAACATCCAAAACAATCATGGCTTACAGTCAGATTCAGCGTATATTTATGATCCAGAATCAGATCCAGAGGCTGAAATTTAACAAGAGCAGCAGCAGCAACGACATCTCTATGTGGTATGTACTGAAACTGTATATATTTGCTTAGCGGTTTTGGAAAATGACTAAGTTCCACTTTGTGTCGTCTTTTTTTTTTTTAAGCTGTACATGTGGAAAGTGCAGTTTGATGACAACATCGCATGTTGTTTACTTGATGTGCTTATGCGCTGATAGCAACACAGAGATATTTGAAGCAGTTTTACTCACCGCATGCGGTTCCAACACCCCTTTTTCGTTGGGACTGCATTATCCTTAAGAAATAAACGATGTGCAAATCCGTCGTCAAACTGGGCCTTGTTTGTAAAACAAGCATCTTCGAAATGCAGGGAACAAACACAAACACTTGCACAACTCCGTTAATGCTCTGTAAAAATAAACTCCATCCACTGGTCCCATAATGCTGTTTTTTTTTTTTTTGGTAATCTGTGCAGGGTTGTCTTGCCCTGGCAACCAAAAACACACTTCTTTTGTGACATTTCGCGACGCTTCTCGCTCTGATCAGTGAAGTCTGTTGTGCTCTCAGTGCTCTGCTATACGGGAGCGCGCGCTCTTCCGGCAGAAGTGCGTCAGGACCCATATAAGGAAATTCCGCTCCATCTAACGTCACACAGAGCCATACTCAAAAAAAACTTTCCGAAACTTGTGACAAACTTGTATTTTTGGAACAGAAATACTCCTTCAAACTTACAACTAAATATTTTAAACTTTGTCCATGTTTAGCATGAGAATCCAACTCTTTAACAGTGTAAAAAACTTGCATTTCACCCCCCCCCCCCCCCTTTAAATTAACTTTTTCAATACCTTTTGTAGTAGTAACTTGACTAAATTGAGTAAGTGCAATAAAATTACGTCAAACTTCTAAAAGCAATATTATTTTGACATTCAGCAAGAAATAAAGAAGCAATCAGGTGAGATGGAAGCACAGGGAAGATAAAACTGTTATCTTACATAATATTCACTTACATTAGCCACTCTTAACCTCAGTGCCAAACCTAAAAGCAGAAACTCAGATTTACAGTTTAAATGTACAGTTCAATTTAGCAAACAAGCAGCATCTCTATGTCTGATTGCTCTCAATATCAGTTAATATTGAGAAATTATATATACAAACCAGCATTTAAAATGTCTGGAGTTAAGATCTCAAATAAATAAAAAAGGCTGCTTTCATTAATTGTGGTTTAACTTGTGATGTCTTTGAGAGACATGCTTCTCTAATTTCTAAGAGATCCCTGAGATTCATCCACCCACGATTATGAATGTAATTTTAGTGCAACAATGTTTGCAGCTAGAGAAAATAACAGCAAGTGACATCCCATGGCGAGGGCTCCTCGAGTCTGATGAGATAGAAGAGCACTTGATGAAGTGTGTTGTCAGAGGTGAGGAATTTTATAATTCCAAAGCTTTGCTCAAAAATCTGAAAAAATAAATAAAAAATAAATAAAAAAATAATGTATAATGTATTTTGACATTCAACAAGAAATAAAGAAAAGAAAAAGTGAGTGACATTCAGCCAAGTATGGTGACCCGTACTCAGAATTCGTGCTCTGCATTCAACCCATCCAAAGTGCACACACACACAGAGCAGTGAAGTGAACACACACACACACACACACACACACACGCTAATGTCTCGGTAAAGTGTCTCCTGGCAAATGTCAATCATTCAAAATTTATTTCAGCAGCAGAGTGGTCTCTGTAAATATTAACATTTCTGCAAAAGCCTGCAAAAGTCATGTTGTGAATTAATGAAGGACAAAGAAATTAATCCAACAGCAATTCTTTGATTGGCAACACACACACACACACACACGGGCACCTAAGTCATGGTATTGCTGGCCCAAGATTTGAACCCACAACCCAAGGATTAGTAGTCAAACTCTCTAACCACTAGGCCATGACTTCCCCAAAGCCATCATTGACATCATCAAGTGAAAAATAAGAGTTATAAAATATTGTTTAAATTTACATAGGTAAATAAAAACGAGCCAAGGAAATAAATTGAGAAATATTTAAATTACTTTTGATTTTTTTTCTGCATACACAGTCTGTGTAACACAGACAGCACTGAATTACTCTGGGTGAAGAATTATGCTGAAAATCAATACAAGCTATTTGGAAGTTTTGTTCATAAAATTCTACATTCTCCACACCAAATGTTTAAGTTTTTTTCTTCTCCAGCATTTAAATGATGTTATTCCAGATTTGCTTAACAATCAGCAAAAAAAATAAAATAATGTAAAATGTAAAATAAACAAATAATAATACATAATAAAAATAATAATATTGTAATAATGAGAATAAATTACAATTAAAATAAAATATAAATTCTTAGGTTTTTTGCAGTATAATCAAACCCCAAGAGAAACAGCCACCCTGTGAAAGGAGACCAGTGGAATGACAAAACCCTTGCTTATACGTCTTGCTCCCTTGGCAGTCATGTACTAATGATAACTACAAGATAGAAAGTCTCAGACCAGAATAGTGTTGCAAATGGAACCACTGGAGTGTGACTCTTGATCTTTTCCCTTTGTAAAGTGAATTCCCTATATGACAGCGCACCGATGAGAACTCATAATCACCAGAGATACGGGCGATATAGATCAGACAGATCTTAAAGTTGAATCAGGCAGGTTTGGGGTCTATTGACAGCTTGATCTACAGTTTTACACAACGCTAATGTCTCGGTAAAGTGTCTCCCGGCAAATGTCAATCATTCAAAATTCATTTCAGCAGCAGAGTGGTCTCTGTAAATATTAAAATTTCTGCAAAAGCCTGCAAAAGTCATGTTGTGAATTAATGAAGGACAAAGAAACTAATCCAACAGCAATTCTTTGATTGGCAAAAATGAGAAATTTTGCAAACTGATTTTAACAGGTTTTTGGCTTATGCAATGAAAACCAGAGTAATAATAAAGACCCGCAGGAATCCTCGTACAAACGCATCCTTTTTACTAAAGCTTCTCACGTCCGGTTTTTATTCCATGCCTGAAGATACCTTGAAGCCTACATCAGCCGGGGATAAATATGTGGGACCTGAGAGCATCCATGAGTTATGAATGCTCCAACCGCTGCACAGAAATATTAAACTCTATTGGAAACTGTTCAATAATTAAACACATGTACGGAATCTAAGCAATCCCGCTGCAAGGGTGATTACTGCTCGCAATGCACGCATGGAGGAAAACCACTGGTCCTTCAGAACCATCACTGGCTTATTCATTTATAATGCAAATGGCTTTATTCAACTGAATGAACACATAAACAAACAGAGAGAAGAATTCCCTGAGATTTATCGGGACGGGGATCCAAAGTAAATCCGATAAATTTGTGAGATTGGAATTAGACTGCATGAAGAACCTATTATTAGGATCACTGAACAGGGAAGATGAAGAAATCTATAAAGGGGCTGTGTAGTATATTTCATTCATTTTATACTCTGCATGATGATTTCACTTAAGTGTATAGTCATATGTTCTCTATAAAAACACATATTGCTGCATAAGAACTACAACGATTGTCTGGCTCATCAAGCATGTAAATGCACATGCTTGATATAATTATAGTCCATATCTAGCATCTTAGATTTTTTTAAAAAGACAGTGAGTGACATCAAAATTCATGTTTAAGGTTTGACTGTGTATAATTCACACTTAATGTTTGACTGTGATAATTTATTTTGTACAACAAACCATGACACTTTAAGTAATTTTAACAGACCATATGTTATTCAGAAATAAAAAAAACACTATTTCAAAAACCTTTTGAAAACTCTATAGGGAACCCATGGTTCAAAAATGCAATTTCCCCCCAGGTTTTAAGACTACAAACTGAACAGCTCTGTTCACCAATCACACTGGACTCATACTACTTGTTGTACTGAAGAAAAAAAAACAATAATATTGTGTGTGTGTGTATAATATATATATATATTATATATTTATATTATATATTATATATATATATATATATATATATATATATATATATATATATATATATATATTTATATTTATTTATATGTTTTTTATTTGAATATATTTTAAAATGTAATTAATTTCCGTGATTGAAAAGTGTGTAGCTCCAGTTTTCAGTGTCGCATGATCTTTCAAAAAGCATTCTAATGTGATTTGCTGCTCAAGAAACTTCTCTTATTATCATAAATTTTTTGTGGAAAGTGAACAAAAAGTGCATTATTTTTATTTATATATATATATATATATATATTTATTTTTCGTCTTTACAGTCAAATAAAAACCAACCTATTCATTTTATGTAGTCATCATTCTAAGATCCTAACATTATGTGTAAACTTTTGTTTACAATTTGAAACATGCCTACATTTTAAAGGCTGAAAGTGCATGATGTATTTACGTGCATAAATACATGAATATCTACATATATTTATGAGATCACATTGCCGTTGCCATTTTGTAAATGGAGGTCTGATTCACATCATGAATAAAACCCACTTAACTGTGGTGAAATCATTGCTATGCACGGCCTCTTGTGGCTTATTGCTTTAATATGTAGAAACTCATTAGGTGGTCAATAATCTTGTGCAACAAAAAACTCTGGCCACAATAACCTCAGGTCAAAATCCTATTAAAAGACTACTTTGCTATTCCATTCGAACCATTATTCAGTATGCCCCCGAGCTTTACCATTTAAATACTGTAAATTATTACAGATCCTTGTCATATATCATGTCATGGAATTAATTTATCTCAGTGAGCTTACACACAGAACACATTAAGACTCACTCAGTGCATCACAGCTGGTGAACGAACTGCAATTTCAGACCTGGGTGAGCCTGTGATTGGAATGCGTGCTGTCAGTCTGGCTTGAAAGACAATTTTTGGAACAGTCTGCAGATGAAATGTATGCCTCCCTCCTCAGCTGGCATTTCAGAAGTCAGAGGCATGTAATTAATGATGTCACTCATTGGGTATTGCACCTCCGGCATGCTGGGAAACACAGAGTCACAGCTGAATGCAATAGTGGGGCTTTTTCTCGTTGTGTCCAGGCCATCAAGTGTTGTCACCACAGTTAGAAAGAGATATGACCGTAGGTATTTGTCCATGCATGCATGTTATTTCCCTGCAGGGCCGTATTGCTGTGGGTACAAAGAGGAAGGCACACATAAAAATAAGCTACTTGTATGCCCTGTGTACCCCCTCCTTCCATTCTGTTCATGCTGGGCTTCTATATTACACCCACTCAAACAAACTCCCATCCCGCAAGAGCGCGTCCCAGTTTAATGAGGCCGGAGAGCACATATTTACTGAAATGAGAAACTCCCAATGAGAGCAATAACTCTTATGTGTGCAGATATTACCAGTTATATCTTGAGCGCTTGCATTTCCAATGAGCAATCAGGGCTGGATTATGAATTCACAAAAACCTAAGAAAAAAAAATTGTGAGGCTAAAAGTTTGTAAGGAAGGGTAATACAAAAAGTTCTTAAAGTAATACCGTAGTATTTTCACCAACAAAAAATTGTTTTAAGTCAGTTATTTCTATCTTTTGCTGTTGTGTGTCAGTAGGAAATATCAGTTTACATTTCCAAACATAATTTTTCTTGAAGCATTTTGGAGACATTGCCACAGTTCTTCTGGATTGAGTCTGTCTCAGTTTGTTCTGTTTCTTCATGTTATTCCAGACAGACTGAACGATGTTGAGATCAGATCTCTGTGTGGAGCACTGGCTGCTGTCAGACTCCTTGTGCAAAACAAAAATCTCACTGGATTATTACTATTAATGGCAAAAATAATGTTTGGAAATATAAACTGATATTTACTACTGTAACAAGTATATATATATATATATATATATATATATATATATATATATATATATATATATATATATATCAAATCCAACCACAGACCCCTAATTCTTCAAATGCTAATTTCTATATTCCAGTTGTGTATAAATGGTTATTGAAAGATATATGGAGTACATTTTACAGGGAGGCCACTCTCTCTCTCTTGTCATCAACTTCAGCTCTCCAAGTCCTACCGATCAAATCCTGACCCTGTCCACTGCTCTGTTCTTCTTATCGCCTTCAGACAACAAAGAGGAGAAAGGAACTTTGACTCTGGTCAAAAGCGGCTAATTCACTGCAAGACAGAAAAAGACTAAGGGTCATAAAGTCTATATTGGAGGAGTGAAAGAAATGAATATCTTGAAGAGCTAAAGGACAAGATCTAACGATGCAGGCTTAAACAGTTGACTACATGCATGCAATCAGCCGTAATTGATTGCTTTCTAAAATAGCTGAAAGCATAAGTATTTTTGGATGTCCATAAATGGCTGTTAAAGATGGATTATGTGATCAGTGGGTGCAAATCACAGCTATTCTGCATCAGCGCTTTATACAATTTTATAGCAGTGTGAAGTAAACTCTTTCCTCTTTCTCACCAGAGCTGAATTATTCATGCATATAGCTGCATGTTTTAGTTCAAGTACATGAGCTGATGCAGAGGCATGCAGGTTCTTGGCTACATATCAGATCAAATGTGCTACAGATGAACTACAAACATACTGGATTAATATTTAATTTTTTAACATATGCTTCAAAGGGGGAAAAACTGATTAGGTTGGCCGCTTGGAATTTTTTACTTATTTTTTTTTTTTTTTTCTTATCATGGAACACGCAAGGTGATCTGCTTTGCTGTTCCTGTTCCTAGATCAGTACCTGGAGATGATCTCTTGAGACTCAAACTTCTGAAAGGAAGAAAAAAATGGTGAAACTTAATGAAAACTCCGAGGGCAAAGTATTTTTTTATTCACTAAACTGAATATACCTGATTCAGTTTCAAAATGAATGCAGTTTCAAAATAAATAAAGGTGTTTTTTTTTTTTTTTATAGTGAGGACTTTAAGATTTATAAGATCATCTGAAGTAAATAAGGACAAGTGATAAAAAAAATTAAAAACTGCAGGAGACGCTTTGAATCTGTAGCTTTCTACAGTCTAATAATAATAAAGTGGTTAAACAACATTCAAACTGCTATCATTGGCATCTAGATTAATGCAATAAATGACATGAAAAAAAATTACTGAATCTGCATAACCTCAAATGAAGGCTGACACATTTAAAGTAGGAGTCTGCATATGATGAACCATACGTTTAAGCATATCTTCTCATTGAAACCACAATTAAAAATGAAAGAGAAAAGAAACTTATTGACATAATGTAGCTGATTTATTGCAGTGAAAACAAAATGAAGGAATATGTCAATTTCAATAAATCAAACATAAAAATGAAATAAATGACTTAATAGGCATGTTAAACTGTTGATTTAATTAATGTTTTAAAATGTAGTTAAATAATAATAAAAGAATAAATCAATAAACCATTTTTAAATAAATAATGTTTAAAATGTAGATAAGACAATAAAATACTGACAAAAAAAAGTTGCCAGCTGCCTTTCTTTGTCAATCAAGTAAAAAAATAATAATTACATTGGACAGCTTGTTCAGTTCAAGTGCCTCAAAATTGATGCAATGGAAAAGAGAATGAAAAAGTCTCCAAAATGTAAAAAGTTTTCATTTATAGGTGAACTAACAAACTATCAACCCAACTTAGAGACTAATTCATCTCCAATCCATAGTGGAAAACTTATTTTTTTTTTAAATCCAGGTAGAATCACAATTCATTATTTATTTGCCAGTGATAATAACTTTCAGAAACTTTGCCTGGGGTTGTTTAGAACAGCACAAGTCTGAAGCAGCCTCAGCGTCCAAAAATAATTGTCCACAGCTCTGTGATGATGTAGGTTTAATTTAAAATGAACCATGAAACTGAAGACCTGTACATCTTTGTTTTGCTTTCACCACACACAGACACAGAGGAACGTGGAAAGATTACAGACAGCGGTCTGCAGTTGTGTGAATTAATGGCCGTATCTCAGCGGTGTTGCTACTGGCCAGACATTCCTCTGACTTTTGTATTGTTATATCAGTGTCAGCCAGATTAATGGTAGTAATGGAGACCTCTCCCCAAACACTATAATCACAGCCGGAAGCCTGTTTTCTACATCCATCTCACAAGTGATATTTGAACATCCTCACACAAAGTTGAAACCTGATCAATCACTGTTGCTCAATGATTTCTTTGGCAGTCCAGAACACTGGTTCCACAAGCACAGTCATTATCTAGCCTATAGAGTATAATCAACAAAATCATGCCCTGGCAGTTTAGACAGCTTTACTAATGAAGGCAGAGTTCTAGTTTAGTTTGCTGGTGATTTGGCCAGAGGAGAACTGGTTTCTCACAAAGTTTTTCTCCATTTCTGTCACCTATTGGAGTTTGGGTTCCTTTTTGCCTTTTGGTCTGCTTAGTTGGGGTTAAAACGACACTTAATATTCAGCAAATTGAATTTGATGGCATTGACATGATTGGATGAGAACAAAACTTGAACTGAATTGAGCTGAATAATGACACAAATGTTTTCAGTAGAGCTTCTTTATAATTGATTTGAATTTGTTCATAATTAATTTATGACTTTTTCAACACTGACACTGTTATTGAATCAACCTGAATCAACATTGAACCAGTGTTGTTTTTGACAGCCCTTTTAGTTTTAGTCTTATGGACGAAAATGCTTTTTAATTTTAGACACATTTTAGTCACACTTTAGTTTTAGTAAAAAACAAAAAAAGTAGTCTTTAACAAATTAATTTAGGTTAAAAAGTATTGGAAATGGACTTAGGTTTGACAGGTTGTAACGAGTGTTGCAATTCATAAAACAACAGTTAACCTTAAAAGCTTTGCATAATAAACTAGACTTTCTCATTGATGGAGATGCAGTGCTGCACAAGCTGTACTTCATGGTCGCATTGGGGCAGAAACCTTTTATCCACATATTTCAAGTTCCACATATTTTTTCATGAATTGATGCTCTTCTAAAATTTCTGCACATTGCCTATTTTCACCAGTAATCACAGTTATAAAGGAATGGTTTAAAGTTTAAGCAGCAAAAAACTTTGAGCTACTACAACATTACACACAGATAAAGTGGTAACAGTGGAATCACTGTTTTACTCCAAAAAAGCCAGAAATAAAAACATTCTTACTTTGGCAATTGTGGCTTTATTTGAGAAATTGCTAAAGTGCAATGAACAACGTGCCCAAATATAAGCTATTGAGGAACACATACTTGTGATCTACAACTTGTGCTTCAACTTGTCTGCCAGTGCAACAACAAGATGCATATTATTTGTAAACACAAACACCATACAACCCTGTCTAATAAAAGTGACACAAACATTCAGATATGCAAAAACATGTATGGTCAAAAAAGAGAGTTATCAAAGCCCTCACCCCGCAGCAAATATCACAATTTTATGTTTATATATGAATGTCAAGAGCTAAGAAGTGTATGTATTTATATAGACTACACTACACACAAATAATATACAATTAAATTATGCTCATTTTAAATGTATTGTGTAGGCTAGATATAAAAATATAGGCTTTTAATAATCTTTCAGTGCGAAAAACAATGTTAATATGAAACACTTCAAAACAGAGTGCACAAAGCGCGTATGCACATCGCGGGTGCAGAATGATGTGCTCAAAGCAACATGGAATCACAGTGTGCTGCGCTGCTCAAGTGCGCATTTAAAAGTACGTGCAACCACACCCCAGGTGCAGCCCCCACCTTGATCTGCAGGCTGCAGCCGGGTGCTTCTCCAAAACAGGCAGAAATGACATGCATTTTGAATGTCAGACTTATAATAATTTTCGTTCCATCTCGTCAACAAAAACTCGAAAAGTCTCGTCATGTTTTAGTCACATTAGAGCCATTTTTAGCTAGTCATCGTCACGTTATCATCATAAAAAAAGGTGCGTCAACTAAATCATTTCGTTATCGTCATCGTTGACAAAAACAACATTGCATTGAAGTGACTCGAGCTGAATAATGACACTACTCTCATCAGCTGAGCCACTTATCTCGGAATTGAACTTGTTTTATAATTGACATTTACTTTTATTGAACTTAACTGAATCAACACTGAACTGAAAAGAAGCTGCTTAGAGCTGATTTACTGCATAATTTGGACTTGTTTTATATTCTTTTAAGTTTACTTTGATTCTGTTACAAATAGCAGTGATCAAAATAGTGGTTTACAACAGCTAGTGCAGAAAAACAACAGTGCCGTAATATACCTCCAAAGTTTGAGTGGACAGCCCTGACCCGCTCTCTCAGCATAATATAAAGACCTGCGGTTTCAACTCCGTAAGGACTGATGAGAAAATGAGACTCTTGGTGTGACAGAAATGCATCAATCACAAGTAGTATAGCCTTCAACATTCGGCGGAGAGGAAAAACTGCACCTAGACATACACACAGTGCTCACACACACACAAACACACACACAGAGGGAAAGAAAAACTAATCTGAAAACAGAAAGCTGAAAAGCAACATTCATTTGTCCAATTTTATTTTTAAAGCTTGTGATGCCCAGTTCCCAAATCCTGAAGCTGAGATACAAAGTGAATCCCAAAGTGATATATTTATTGAATCAAAGATTTATTGAACCATATTTAAATTTATCAAATGGTGATTTTTGACTTTCAGTTCAACAAGCTGCCTCTGCACAAATACATATTCTGGCTCTCGGCAGCATAATTGGTTTTCAGATTGCAGTCAACCATCGTATCATGTGGAACATTGAAGAATACGACTGAAAGATCCTAGTTAGATGCTTTCTAAGTATATGGGGCTTTTACTGTGCAACTGAGACCTTGAGAATTCATCCATGAATGTGTGAGCGTCTGCTAGGGCATAATTATTGATCTAACAAGATAAGAAAAGCTCAGTACAAAACGAGTGCTTACACAGGTTTGCATCTCAATGAATGTTTCACCTCGAGTTGAGAGCGTGTCATTCAGCAGGAAAGGCTGATCTGCTCACCTAGGTTTCTCAGTAATTACTCATATTGTGCAAATGCAAATTTGTGCACTGAATATATTATTTAAATAAGTCAAATTACAAAGCTTCTATTTTGCTTCATTGTCACTGTCTGAAATTCTCTGATTTCTCCATATGTGGCACTGGCTTTTTTAGGTTAAATGAGAGAATCAGTTTTAAAGTCTATGATAAATAGGGCTTCTAGACAATGCACTGCTCAAGTTCAGTTTAATTTGATGGTGATCGTTTGTGGACTGCATTCATCAAGCCATTCCGTAGATTTTTAATGGGGTTGAAGTATGGGCTCTGACTATAGGACATGCAAGGACATTCCCCTTTTTATCCTTCAACCACTGTGCGCTCAGTTTTTCTGTGTGCTTTGAGTCATTGTTATGTTGGAGGGTAAACCTTCTTTCCACTGACAACGTTCTGGCAGACGGCAGCAGATTTTCCTCAAGAACTCCCTGCTGCAGAGGAACAGGCCCATAACAGGATATGACCACCTCCATGGTTTTACTGTAGGAATGCTGTTATTTGAATGCTGAGCTGTATTGGATTTACACCAAACATATCATTTTGAGTTCAATTTGATCAATAATTCAATTTTAGTCTCGTCTGCCTCAATCTTCAAGGTTTGATCACTCTGTCATAAATGTTTGCAACTGCTTCAGAGTTGCTGTAGGCCTCTTGGTCGCCTCTTTAACCAGTTTCCTCCGGCTCTTTCGTCCAGTTTGGAGTGACGTCCTGATCCAGGGAGGGTCTGTGTGGTACCAAATACCCTTCCACTTCTTCCACTAGACTTCACAGTGCTTCTAGGCATTAATAAAGCCTTTGAAATGTGTTCACAGTTGAAAGTCAAATGTCTTTGTGTGCCATTGTGAATGTGATTAGCTACACCCAATTGAGTTTAATTTTTTAAAGGGGGTGATTCTTTTCTACACCCACCGTTCATACGGGACACGTCCCAGCCAGGATTTTAATAATGCCTGAAATATCCAGGTTTTGGCTATTTGCACTATGCAGGTTGATTGTTGTGTAGCATTCATGAGAGCTATAAAGATCAGAGCAGACAGCTCCTTATGCTTTCGAATCGATTTCACGTGTTTGTTGTGGCACACTTTGATTTCTTATGGATTTGTTGAATGAACAAACACGTGCGCATATTTGCATCACTTTGATCGTTCCCTCTAGATCTCTCCTTCTCAGACGCAGCCCCATGATTGGTTGATTATGTACAATACCTGCATGTTATTGGTCAAACTGCTCTGGATGTTTTAGGCAATATTAAAATCCTGGCCGGGACGAGTCCCATTTGAATGGCGCACCCTAATAATGGGTGAGAGAAATTCTACAGAAACAGACTCCATACAGGCCTGGTTGCAATCCTGCTCTTAGGCATGTGCATGTGTGAGTGTGTATTTCCTGTTGCTGTGCTAATGAAAGCTCATTGACACCCTGATCACAGACAGTGCAGCTACTGGGGCACATCACTAATTAACACCGACATAATCCATGTCCCGCTCTGACCTTTCCAGGCCATCCAAGGTTTGTGCTGCTGGCACCAAAATTGATGTCAATTATTTCAGATTTCATGTATTTTCACCATGAAGAAGTATATTGTCTGAAATGACTGATGATTATGTTTTCACTAAATGTGATTAAGAGGACAAAAGGTAGGTGTGCTTTGAATGGACTCTTCCTGATTAGTATTTCCTTTGACGGGCACATTTTGACATGATTACATTTCATCTTATAAGGTAATTTATCCATAGCTTTGGATATTGGACCATATTTCAGGAAATGCTAGAAATTGCTTCTGTTATCTAAGCAAGCCCTTCATGATCAATGAGAAAAGAGTCTAGTGAACTTTAAAGGGCTTCTTTATTGAGTATATAGTGACCCCAAATAGCACTTAGATACTTAAGCCACACATCAAAATGTCTGAATTCTATTGCGTTATATAAGAAAATATCAAACAAAAAGGCATCTGCAAAAATAAAAGATGCAAGAACTTTTCTCAGACCTTTTCAAATAATGCATGAGCCATTTTGTGTTTTCAAGTGTCCAAATGTTTTTTGGGGGCACAAGCAATGCATAACGTGCTTGGAATAACAGACAAGAACAACTTTTGGGAGAAAAGCTCAGGCAATGGTGCAAAAGAAAGCACAAAAACAACAAAGAACAACAACAACCAAAAACTCTTTTGCTGTCAGATATCAGCGCTGCCTGGTGTCTATTCTATGCATTGTTCAATAGGTGATAACATCAAACTGATCTGTTTAAATAGGTCATGTTTAAATGCAAAAACATCTCTAAGCGTGACTCTCACAGAATGTAATGAGCAATTTCAGGAAAGCCTCAATGTGCACATTACAGTTCAGGATGGTAAATATTACTCAAAACTACCATTAACCCTAAAGGACTAACCGAAGCATAATTACAACTTTAAGATATTAAATGAAATTTTTTTTTTTCTAAATACAGGTGAAGCAATATATAGCTACATCTTATACTCAAATTTGTATTATAATATTTATTACTTGAATAATTATTGATTATATTAATTACTTGCTGGCAAGGATATTCAAGAAAGTTAAAGCATTTGTAATTCATTACTTTGTGTGTTACTATTTTTGCAAACTTTAAAAACCCAGCATTGCAATTGTCTGCAATGTTTTTGAAACAACTCCCACCAAAACAAAATAATGATAAACATAATTTTAAAACAAGTGGCTACCTAAAGACAAGAAACACATCTTCAGTATAAATACTTGGGTCTCTGGGGGTTAAACTTGAGTTGATCCTATACAACTCCTTCACAAAGCCTCATTTTACCTTAAAGTTATGGAACAACTGTCATTGTCCCCCGAAGCACCATAGTTCTGAATCTCATAACCATGGATCACATCAAACTGCTGAGGAAATGAAAAGATGCGTCAGTTTAGAGAATTTATGATAATTTCATATTTGATTTATTTCAGGTTTTATAGTTAGCACATTTGGTGGCTAATATCCACAATCTTTTCTCATTGAGTCATTTCTGCGTCCGTTATTGTAGCACAAGGCTCTAGGCCTACTTTAAACTAA